>NC_081190.1:29732468-29734968 GCF_902713425.1 Acipenser ruthenus | reverse complement strand
TTTTTTTTTTGTATGTTAGGAGTTAGGTTGGTATTTACTCGCAAATAGTTTTGAATGTTATTTCCGAATCTCTCCTTTAACATGTCTGAAGGGGACACTGTATTACTTAAAACGTGTTAACAGTGAGCAGTTACCTTGGGATTACACACCAGGTTCAGACGCATTGATTGGACTAATGTATCCGCAGGCGAACTAAGACTCACCGTTTCAACGGTGTCAGTAGTGCACAGCAGAAAAGAATGCATACAGAAGAACATTGTATACTGGCCAGGGGCTTTGGTTTTGCCCGGAGCTGTAACTAAGCATTTAGCTACCGGGGCATGCAAATATATATATATATATATATATATATATATATATATATATATATATATATATATATATATATATATATATATATATGAATTGCATGCACCTCCGGGTGAGCAGTTTGAAGCAACCGGAGGTGGACGGAAAGACTCCATATCGTACCTACCGGGGCATGCAAGACTCCGATGCAATCAATTATATATATATATATATATATATATATATATATATATATATATATATATATATATATAATTATTGTTTTTTTTTCGTTTTTTTTTTGTTTTTTTTTTGTATGTTAGGAGTTAGGGTGGTATTTACTCGCGCATAGTTTTGAATGTTATTTCCGAATCTCTCCTTTAACATGTGTGAAGGGGACACTGTATTACTTAAAACGTTTTAACAGTGAGCAGTTACCTTGGGATCACACACCAGGTTCAGACGCATTGATTGGACTAATGTATCCGCAGGCGACCTAAGACTCACCGTTTCAACGGTGTCAGTTGTGCACAGCAGAAAAGAAAGCATACAGAAGAATATTGTATACTAGCCAGGGGCTGTGGATTTGCCCGGAGCTGTAACTAACCATTTAGCTACCGGGGCATGCAAATATATATATATATATATATATATATATATATATATATATATATATATATATATATATATATATATATGAATTGCATGCACCTCCGTGTGAGCAGTTTGAAGCAACCGGAGGTGGACGGAAAGACTCCATATTGTACATACCGGGGCATGCAAGACTCCGATGCAATCAATTATATATATATATATATATATATATATATATATATATATATATATATATATATATATATATATATATATATATAATTATTGTTTTTTTTTCGTTTTTTTTTTTTTTTTTGTCTGTTAGGAGTTAGGGTGGTATTTACTCGCGCATAGTTTTGAATGTTATTTCCGAATCTCTCCTTTAACATGTGTGAAGGGGACACTGTATTACTTAAAACGTTTTAACAGTGAGCAGTTACCTTGGGATCACACACCAGGTTCAGACGCATTGATTGGACTAATGTATCCGCAGGCGACCTAAGACTCACCGTTTCAACGGTGTCAGTTGTGCACAGCAGAAAAGAAAGCATACAGAAGAACATTGTATACTGGCCAGGGGCTTTGGTTTTGCCCGGAGCTGTAACTAAGCATTTAGCTACCGGGGCATGCAAATATATATATATATCTATATATCTATATATATATATATATATATATATATATATATGAATTGCATGCACCTCCGGGTGAGCAGTTTGAAGCAACCGGAGGTGGATGGAAAGACTCCATATCGTACCTACCGGGGCATGCAAGACTCCGATGCAATCAATTATATATATATATATATATATAATTATTGGGTTTTTTTCGTTTTTTTTTTTTTTTGTATGTTAGGAGTTAGGGTGGTATTTACTCGCGCATAGTTTTGAATGTTATTTCCGAATCTCTCCTTTAACATGTCTGAAGGGGACACTGTATTACTTAAAACGTGTTAACAGTGAGCAGTTACCTTGGGATTACACACCAGGTTCAGACGCATTGATTGGACTAATGTATCCGCAGGCGAACTAAGACTCACCGTTTCAACGGTGTCAGTAGTGCACAGCAGAAAAGAATGCATACAGAAGAATATTGTATACTGGCCAGGGGCTGTGGTTTTGCCCGGAGATGTAACTAAGCATTTAGCTACCGGGGCATGCAAATATATATATATATATATATATATATATATATATATATATATATATATATATATATATATATATATATATATATGAATTGCATGCACCTCCGGGTGAGCAGTTTGAAGCAACCGGAGGTGGACGGAAAGACTCCATATCGTACCTACCGGGGCATGCAAGACTCCGATGCATCAATAATATATATATATATATATATATATATATATATATATATATATATATATATATATATATATATATATATATATATAATTATTGTTTTTTTTTCGTTTTTTTTTTTTTTTGTATGTTAGGAGTTATGGTGGTATTTACTCGCGCATAGTTTTGAATGTTATTTCTGAATCTCTCCTTTAACATGTGTGAAGGGGACACTGTATTACTTAAAACGTTTTAACAGTGAGCAGTTACCTTGTGATCACACACCAGGTTCAGACGCATTGATTGGACTAATGTAT
>NC_081190.1:29724968-29727468 GCF_902713425.1 Acipenser ruthenus | reverse complement strand
TTTTTTTGTATGTTAGGAGTTAGGGTGGTATTTACTCGCGCATAGTTTTCAATGTTATTTCCGAATCTCTCCTTTAATATGTCTGAAGGGGACACTGTATTACTTAAAACGTGTTAACAGTGAGCAGTTACCTTGGGATTACACACCAGGTTCAGACGCCTTGATTGGACTAATGTATCCGCAGGCGACCTAAGACTCACCGTTTCAACGGTGTCAGTAGTGCACAGCAGAAAAGAATGCATACAGAAGAATATTGTATACTGGCCAGGGGCTGTGGTTTTGCCCGGAGATGTAACTAAGCATTTAGCTACCGGGGCATGCAAATATATATATATATATATATATATATATATATATATATATGAATTGCATGCACCTCCGGGTGAGCAGTTTGAAGCAACCGGAGGTGGACGGAAAGACTCCATATCGTACCTACCGGGGCATGCAAGACTCCGATGCATCAATAATATATATATATATATATATATATATATATATATATATATATATATATATATATATATATATATATATATAATTATTGTTTTTTTTTCGTTTTTTTTTTTTTTTGTATGTTAGGAGTTATGGTGGTATTTACTCGCGCATAGTTTTGAATGTTATTTCCGAATCTCTCCTTTAACATGTGTGAAGGGGACACTGTATTACTTAAAACGTTTTAACAGTGAGCAGTTACCTTGTGATCACACACCAGGTTCAGACGCATTGATTGGACTAATGTATCCGCAGGCGACCTAAGACTCACTGTTTCAACGGTGTCAGTAGTGCACAGCAGAAAAGAATGCATAATGAAGAATATTGTATACTGGCCAGGGGCTTTGGTTTTGCCCGGAGCTGTAACTAAGCATTTAGCTACCGGGGCATGCAAATATTTATATATATATATATATATATATATATATATATATATATATATATATATATATATGAATTGCATGCACCTCCGGGTGAGCAGTTTGAAGCAACCGGAGGTGGATGGAAAGACACCATATCGTACCTACCGGGGCATGCAAGATTCCGATGCAATCAATTATAAATATATATATATATATATATATATATATATTGATAATTATTGTTTTTTTTTCGTTGTTTTTTTTTTTTTTTTGTATGTTAGGAGTTAGGGTGGTATTTACTCGCGCATAGTTTTCAATGTTATTTCCGAATCTCTCCTTTAATATGTCTGAAGGGGACACTGTATTACTTAAAACGTGTTAACAGTGAGCAGTTACCTTGGGATTACACACCAGGTTCAGACGCCTTGATTGGACTAATGTATCCGCAGGCGACCTAAGACTCACCGTTTCAACGGTGTCAGTAGTGCACAGCAGAAAAGAATGCATACAGAAGAATATTGTATACTGGCCAGGGGCTGTGGTTTTGCCCGGAGCTGTAACTAAGCATTTAGCTACCGGGGCATGCAAATATATATATATATATATATATATATATATATATATATATATATATATGAATTGCATGTACCTCCGGGTGAGCAGTTTGAAGCAACCGGAGGTGGATGGAAAGACTCCATATCGTACCTACCGGGGCATGCAAGACTCCGATGCAATCAATTATATATATATATATATATATATATATATATATATATATATATATATATATATATATAATTATTGTTTTTTTTCGTTTTTTTTTGTATGTTAGGAGTTAGGGTGGTATTTACTCGCGCATAGTTTTGAAAGTTATTTCCGAATCTCTCCTTTAACATGTCTGAAGGGGACACTGTATTACTTAAAACGTGTTAACAGTGAGCAGTTACCTTGGGATTACACACCAGGTTCAGACGCCTTGATTGGACTAATGTATCCGCAGGCGACCTAAGACTCACCGTTTCAACGGTGTCAGTAGTGCACAGCAGAAAAGAATGCATACAGAAGAATATTGTATACTGGCCAGGGGCTGTGGATTTGCCCGGAGCTGTAACTAAGCATTTAGCTACCGGGGCATGCAAATATATATATATATATATATATATATATATATATATGAATTGCATGCACCTCCGGGTGAGCAGTTTGAAGCAACCGGAGGTGGACTGAAAGACTCCATATCGTACCTACCGGGGCATGCAAGACTCCGATGCAATCAATTATATATATATATATAATTATTGTTTTTTTTTTCGTTTTTTTTTGTTTTTTTTTGTATGTTAGGAGTTAGGGTGGTATTTACTCGCGCATAGTTTTGAATGTTATTTCCGAATCTCTCCTTTAACATGTGTGAAGGGGACACTGTATTACGTAAAACGTTTTAACAGTGAGCAGTTACCTTGGGATCACACACCAGGTTCAGACGCATTGATTGGACTAATGTATCCGCAGGCGACCTAAGACTCACTGTTTCAACGGTGTCAGTAGTGCACAGCAGAAAATAATGCATAAAGAAGAATATTGTATACTGGCCAGGGGCTTTGGTTTTGCCCGGAGCTGTAACTAAGCATTTAGCTACCGGGGCATGC